>NW_027181676.1:15227500-15230000 GCF_028537555.1 Battus philenor | reverse complement strand
ACCTAACCTAACCTAACCTAACCTAACCTAACCTAACCTAACCTAACCTAACCTAACCTAACCTAACCTAACCTAACCTAACCTAACCTAACCTAACCTAACCTAACCTAACCTAACCTAACCTAACCTAACCTAACCTAACCTAACCTAACCTAACCTAACCTAACCTAACCTAACCTAACCTAACCTAACCTAACCTAACCTAACCTAACCTAACCTAACCTAACCTAACCTAACCTAACCTAACCTAACCTAACCTAACCTAACCTAACCTAACCTAACCTAACCTAACCTAACCTAACCTAACCTAACCTAACCTAACCTAACCTAACCTAACCTAACCTAACCTAACCTAACCTAACCTAACCTAACCTAACCTAACCTAACCTAACCTAACCTAACCTAACCTAACCTAACCTAACCTAACCTAACCTAACCTAACCTAACCTAACCTAACCTAACCTAACCTAACCTAACCTAACCTAACCTAACCTAACCTAACCTAACCTAACCTAACCTAACCTAACCTAACCTAACCTAACCTAACCTAACCTAACCTAACCTAACCTAACCTAACCTAACCTAACCTAACCTAACCTAACCTAACCTAACCTAACCTAACCTAACCTAACCTAACCTAACCTAACCTAACCTAACCTAACCTAACCTAACCTAACCTAACCTAACCTAACCTAACCTAACCTAACCTAACCTAACCTAACCTAACCTAACCTAACCTAACCTAACCTAACCTAACCTAACCTAACCTAACCTAACCTAACCTAACCTAACCTAACCTAACCTAACCTAACCTAACCTAACCTAACCTAACCTAACCTAACCTAACCTAACCTAACCTAACCTAACCTAACCTAACCTAACCTAACCTAACCTAACCTAACCTAACCTAACCTAACCTAACCTAACCTAACCTAACCTAACCTAACCTAACCTAACCTAACCTAACCTAACCTAACCTAACCTAACCTAACCTAACCTAACCTAACCTAACCTAACCTAACCTAACCTAACCTAACCTAACCTAACCTAACCTAACCTAACCTAACCTAACCTAACCTAACCTAACCTAACCTAACCTAACCTAACCTAACCTAACCTAACCTAACCTAACCTAACCTAACCTAACCTAACCTAACCTAACCTAACCTAACCTAACCTAACCTAACCTAACCTAACCTAACCTAACCTAACCTAACCTAACCTAACCTAACCTAACCTAACCTAACCTAACCTAACCTAACCTAACCTAACCTAACCTAACCTAACCTAACCTAACCTAACCTAACCTAACCTAACCTAACCTAACCTAACCTAACCTAACCTAACCTAACCTAACCTAACCTAACCTAACCTAACCTAACCTAACCTAACCTAACCTAACCTAACCTAACCTAACCTAACCTAACCTAACCTAACCTAACCTAACCTAACCTAACCTAACCTAACCTAACCTAACCTAACCTAACCTAACCTAACCTAACCTAACCTAACCTAACCTAACCTAACCTAACCTAACCTAACCTAACCTAACCTAACCTAACCTAACCTAACCTAACCTAACCTAACCTAACCTAACCTAACCTAACCTAACCTAACCTAACCTAACCTAACCTAACCTAACCTAACCTAACCTAACCTAACCTAACCTAACCTAACCTAACCTAACCTAACCTAACCTAACCTAACCTAACCTAACCTAACCTAACCTAACCTAACCTAACCTAACCTAACCTAACCTAACCTAACCTAACCTAACCTAACCTAACCTAACCTAACCTAACCTAACCTAACCTAACCTAACCTAACCTAACCTAACCTAACCTAACCTAACCTAACCTAACCTAACCTAACCTAACCTAACCTAACCTAACCTAACCTAACCTAACCTAACCTAACCTAACCTAACCTAACCTAACCTAACCTAACCTAACCTAACCTAACCTAACCTAACCTAACCTAACCTAACCTAACCTAACCTAACCTAACCTAACCTAACCTAACCTAACCTAACCTAACCTAACCTAACCTAACCTAACCTAACCTAACCTAACC
This sequence comes from Battus philenor, assembly GCF_028537555.1. Lineage (NCBI taxonomy): Eukaryota > Metazoa > Arthropoda > Insecta > Lepidoptera > Papilionidae > Battus > Battus philenor. The sequence goes on along the minus strand of NW_027181676.1, from coordinate 15,227,927 downwards.
TAACCTAACCTAACCTAACCTAACCTAACCTAACCTAACCTAACCTAACCTAACCTAACCTAACCTAACCTAACCTAACCTAACCTAACCTAACCTAACCTAACCTAACCTAACCTAACCTAACCTAACCTAACCTAACCTAACCTAACCTAACCTAACCTAACCTAACCTAACCTAACCTAACCTAACCTAACCTAACCTAACCTAACCTAACCTAACCTAACCTAACCTAACCTAACCTAACCTAACCTAACCTAACCTAACCTAACCTAACCTAACCTAACCTAACCTAACCTAACCTAACCTAACCTAACCTAACCTAACCTAACCTAACCTAACCTAACCTAACCTAACCTAACCTAACCTAACCTAACCTAACCTAACCTAACCTAACCTAACCTAACCTAACCTAACCTAACCTAACCTA